>NC_056741.1:841549316-841594316 GCF_019279795.1 Protopterus annectens
GCCCTTATGCACTGGCTTGCCATGGTGTAGGTAGCAGAAACGAATGCAGTGACCTATCCACTTTGAAATAGTCTGCTTTGAGATAGCCTTTCCTTGTGATCCTGCAGCATATGCAACTAGTAATTGCTCTGTCTTTCTGAAAACTTTGGTTCTGTCCAAGTAGAATCTAAGCTGTCTGTGTAAGTCCAAAGAATGCAGAATTCTCTCCCCCTTGTTCTGTGGATTTGGATAAAAAGATGGCAGGTGAATAGTTTGGTTAAGAGCCACACTGGACACCACCTTAGGCATAAATGTTGGGTTTGTCCTCAGAGAGACCCTGTCTGGATAAAAAATGATAAAAGGTTCCACAGCCATGAGTGCTTGTAGCTCTGAAACTCGTCTTGCAGAAGTTATTGCTAGGAGCAGAGCTGTTTTCCAAGATAAAAACTTTATATCAGCAGTAGCAGCTGGCTCAAAAGGAGGCAGGGTGAGTTTTTCCAAGACACAGTTGAGGTCCCATGCAGGCACTGGTGATCTCCTTGGAGGCCTTAAATTTTTGGCTCCTCTAAGGTACTGTTTTAATAAGGGATGAGAAGAGATTGGTGGCTCTGTATTGTAATGAGCTGAAATGGCAAAGGCATGAATTTTAATAGATGAAAAAGATAGGTCTTTGGCCAGCATCTCAGTTAAGTATTGCAAAATCTGAGGAATATTTGGCACAGCTGTATCAGTTCCTTGTGCCTGGTTCCAAGCACAGAATCTCTTCCATTTTCCAGCATAAGATTTTCTAGTACTAGGCCTTCTGGCCTCCAAAATGACATCCATCACAGCTTTACTGAGAGGTGTGTTTTGTATGTTTGTTCTGGGTGTGTGCCTGTACATCACCTTTGTGTGAGGAGTACACATGTGACGTATGACACCTACAAGTACTACAGGCTTTTGTACACTGGCTTTCCTTTAGAGCTACAATCATAATACATGTTGAATTTTTCCTTTGGTTGTAAACCTGATAAAATAACCCTAGTGTTTACATATACAACAATCTGATGGGATACTGCTTCTAAGCTCATGACTAGAGGCCATTATCCTCAGCCATCTATACATCTAGTGTAATACTACCAAGTTCCTGCTTGGAAAGCATTCTCCTCAGATATCTACTAAGGGAGCATAGTTTGGCCCACAAACATATACCTAGTTAAAAAAATAAATAAATAAAAACACCACTCATGCACTTAGAACTCACAAAGGTTGCTGGACCACTTGCACCTGTCCTACAACCACCTTAAACTAGTACTAGGGCTTCCATAAATTTCTTTCTGTGCCTGGGGTCTTCCCCTTCTAGACATGTATTCCCTCTAGAAGAAAGAACATGAACAGTGGAAAACTAACCTATGGACTCATCACACTACTGGCTATGCTCCTACGCCTAAATGATTCCTCTGCCTACAATGCTCCTTGATAGTAGTTGTACAACAGAGTGCAACATCCCAAATATGCAAGTCAGTATCCATCAAGACTGCTGCAGCTAACCACATACCTTTTTTCACAAGCAGAAAAAATAGCATCAGTTTGATTCTACTCAGTCCCACTCACTCTCCAGCAACTAGCTTGCAAAGTTAAATTAAGAGCCAACAGCGGAATCAGGAACCCTGCCAATGAGCTGGCATTAATTTCCAACACAACTTCCAGATTGTAATGTACTTGGACCTACATCCTGAATCTGAATTTTTTTTTTTAAAGTACTACAGCTGTTAAACAGAGGATTTACAATGTAGTAAGGGGCTTAAAAGATCTTCTGTAAAACAGTTTAATGCCAGTTATTTCATACAACTAAAGCATCAAAAGCTCATTTAAAAATTAAGGCTTAACTTATGATCGGAGTTATACTGCAGTTATGGCTTTATAAACCTTCAGTAAGAGAATGTAAAGGGGGGGATTCCAGAAATGGTGTCACACAATAAGAGACAGACCCTATCACACCTTTTCTCTTCCATGTAGGGTACCTTCATGTTTTTTCCTTTATACTCTGTACTTATTGGCTGCTGTACTCTGCCTGAATGACTTAAAAGGAAAAATCAAAACATAGCCTTCACATTTTAAAACTTCTGATCTCTGGCATTAATAGAAGACCTGCCTTGTCAGGCACTGCCTTTGCTAACCCTGAAGATCTCCATTTTCTCCAGATGTAGAAGCTTTAAATAATAAATCTAACAAGTTGATTCAAAAGATACAGAAAGTGAATGCTACTTTCCTGGGATACATTGCTAAAACTGAAAAGTAAAGGATATGGAAGTAGCTCCCTTGGATCATTCTGGTCAGCTGGAGGTGCTTAACTCTGGAACGGTAGAGCTCAAGAAGAAGCTACATATGGGTGAGGATCCGTAAGACTATACTGAAAAACTAATTGACCTAGAAGATTGGGGTAGAGTTAAACATGTTTCAGGGGAAGACTTCAAAAGTGGAGTCAAATAACATTGTTTCTTACATGAAATGACAGTGAGTGGTTAAATATTCAACTGCAAGACAACTTGATCAAGCGTGCTCTGTGTCTATACATCAGCAGCCCCAAAGATCATAATCCTAAGACCTATGCTCAGTCATTTTGCCACTTCTGAACATAATCCTGAAGTCTTTTTAATCATCTGGTAAAACTTTTATGGTGAATAACATGAAAGTGTTGGCTGAGGATGACTGTCACTGAAACTCACTTCGGATGAGCTGGATTTCACAGGGCAATTTTTATTTGCCATCAAAAAGTACAGTTGTGTACACTTACCATAATGTATTCACTGTTGCAGTCATCACATTTGGGTTATCTGCCTACAGTTAGCTCTCAGCCGGCCTGAATACCAGAGTCTTGGATTCCTGCGTTGGATGCTCTCTCTTCTTCCATGACGTCAGGTCGTCAGGGGTATAAAACATGCAGCCAAAGCCATTACATCAATTTTTCTTGCCCCAGATGTCAGGTGCCCCCACAATGGGAAGCAATTGTATGTTATGGTACACCTCCATTAAAATGCAAATACACCAAAAAGCTTAACTACACCAAACAAGGAGAGGTAGAGCCAACAGAAGTCAGGGGGCTGGAGGGAGGGTAACCAGAACTGCAGCAGTGAATACACTCGAACATCTACATTTACAGTAAGTGCACACAACTGTACTATGTTCTTCGTGTTTCACTGTTGCAGTCATCACATTTGGGTTGATTCCCAAAGCTAAGGAAGGGAGGAGGAAGTTACAGATCCTTAGTGCCAGATATTAAGCCCTGCAAGACTGCAGTGGCAAAACCAGCTCTGGATTTGGAAAAAAAAAAACAAACAGTCATGTTGTAATGCTTGGTGAAGGTATGTACAGAGCTCCAGGTAGCAGCTTCTAGGATGTCCCTGGTAGGGACTCCTCTGAGAAAGGCTGTAGAGGTAGATGCAACCCTGGTGGAATGTGATCTTATCCCCTGTGGGGTAGGTTTTCCATGGTGCTTATAGCAGAAATGAATGCAATGGGCTATCCATTTACAAATGGTTTGTTTTGAAATGGCCTTCCCCTCGGCCCCTGCAGCAAAGCCAACTAGCAGCTGTTCAGATTTTCTGAGAGGCTTAGTCCTGTCCAAATAAAATCTAAGTTGTCTGTGCACAACCAAAGAGTGCAGTATTTGTTCTCCTTTGTTTTGTGGGTTCGGGAAAAAGGTGGGCAAATGAATGGACTGATTTAGGGCCACACTAGACACCACCTTGGGCATAAAGGAAGGATTGGTCCTGTGGGAAACCCTGTCTGCATGGAAGGTAATGAAGGGCTCCACTGCCATGAGGGCCTGTAATTCAGACACTCTTCTTGCTGAAGTGATGGCTAGAAGGAAGGCTGTTTTCCAAGAAAGGAATTTCAACTCTGCAGTTGCAGCTGGCTCGAAGGGAGGAGAGTGAGCTTTTCCAATACAAAGTTAAAGGTCCCAGGCTGGAGTAGGGGCTCTCCTGGGGGGTCTTAAATTTTTGGCCACTCTGAGGAACTGCTTTAGCAGGGGGTGAGAAAAGAGAGGTGGTTCAGTATTATAATGTGCCGAAATGGCAGAGGCATGAAATGTAATTGACGAGAAGGATAGGCTCTTGTGGAGCATTTTAAATACGGATATATACGAGGTACGCTGGGAACCGTTGTGCCCATCCCCCCAGAGTCTGGCCCAGGAACAGTATCTTTTCCACTTCCCAGCATAGGATTTTCTAGTACTAGGCCTCCTTGCCTCCAGAATGAGATCTAGCACCTACTTACTAAGGAATGGTATTGGAGAGCTCAAGGAATTAACCAGGCTGCAAGGTTCAGGGTTTGAAGAGGAGGGTTCAGAATCTGGACCGCCTGCTGGGACAGCAGGGAAGGGGTCTGAGGCAGGTGCCATGGTTCCAGCAGTGTCATGCCGCGCAGGAGGGGGTACCAGTGCTGGCGTGGCCAGTCTGGTGTAATCAGTATTGTCCTTGGCTTGTCCTGTTTGATTTTTAGCAAAACCTTCGAGAGGAGAGGCATGGGGGAAAGGCATAAACTGAGAAATTTTCCCAGGCATCCACTTTCCAAGCTTGACTGTGGGAGGTCCTCGTGCAGAATTTGTCCAATTGGTAGTTCTGAGGGTAGGCAAACCGGTCTATCTCTGGAGTCCCCCATTTGTTCCTCAAGAGGTTGAACATTTAGGCTCCAGTTTCCATTTGTGTGGGTCCATGAGATTTCTGTTTAGGTCATTTGCCAGAGAGTTTAGTTTGCCTGGCAGGAATTGAACCTGTAAGTGCACTTGGTAGCTCAAGGCTGTGTTTCACATAGCCATGGCTAGTCTGCAGAGAGGGTACGAGTGGGTTCCCCCCTGCATGTTTATGTACCACATAACTGTGGTGTTGTTTGTCTTTACCAATAACTGTCCTGGAAGAATGTGGTCCTTGAAGCCTGTCAGGGAATTCTGTACAGCTAACATTTCTTTTTGGTTGATATACAGGTGCATCTGTCTCGGGTTCCATTTGCCCTGAATGCACCACCCTGCCAAGTGAGCACCCCCATGCATTATCAGATGCATCTGTTAGGGTTTGGGCGGCAGAGGGTAAAGTGAAAGGGAGCCCCTTGTTGTGGTAGCAGGCCTCTGCCCACAAAAGGAACTTTGTCTTTATACAAGGAATGACAGGAATCATTGATTCCAGGTCCTGAGAATGTTGACAACATAGGCTTTTTAGATACCATATGCAATTTTGCATATGGAATTAGTAGAATGCAAGAGGCCTTGAACCCCAGGGCTTGCAGAATTTTCTTTGCAGTAGCTGGGTCTTTGTGGCAAGTAGTTTGAAGTAGGTTGTCAAATAAGTGTTTCTCTGGAGTGAGGAAAGCCATCTGGGAAGTTGTGTTCAAGCTTGCTCCCGGGAATACAACCTGTTGGCAGGGTACTAGATGAGATTTATTTTCATTTATGGTGCACCCCAGTGATGTTTTGTTTCGAATGCCAGATATTTTAATAGCAAGTCCTGGCTTTCTGCCTGAATCAGACAATAGTCCTAGTATGGGTATATTTGAATATTTTGCTGCCTACAAAATGTAATGGCAGGAGCTAGACACTGTGAATACCCTGGGCGCAGTCGATAAGCCAAAGGGAAGTGCCGAGAACTGATAGTGCATGGAGCCTGTCCTGAAGCATAAGTATTTCCTGCAAGATTCCCTTATTGGAATGTGCAGGTAAGCTTCCTTTAAGTCTAAGGTTGCCAACTAGGCATCTTTGCCTTGCATAGGAAGCAGCTGTTGAAGTGTTAGCATTTTGAATTTTGGGGTTACCAAAAAGTGTTTAGAATAGAGAAGTCCAGGATAGGATGCCAGGAGCGGTCTTTTCTGGGTACCAGGAAAAGTCTTGAATAAAAACCTTGTCCCCTTTCTTCTGCTGGCACAGGTTGAATAGCCCTGATACTCAGAAGCCAGAGAACCGGCTGTAGCACCTCTGCCCACTGATTTGGGGGTAGGTCTGGCAACCATTTGGGGTTGGGTAGGGTGTAGAAGTGGAATCTGTATCCTTGGGAATCTATATTCAAAACCCATTTGTCCTGGGTAATGAGTTCCCAGTTTTTTGCATGCAGGGCGAGTTTTCCTCCTAAGGGAGCAGGCAGTGGAACAGGACTTAGAAGGGTTAAGGTTAAGTCATTGTGCCATTTTTCCGTAAGAGGGTGTCTTACTACTCCCTGCTTTGGAATTGGGAGCCCCCCACTGTTTAGGCCTGTGTGTAGCCCGAGACTGTAACCTAGGAGGTCTGCTGTTCCTGGGTTTGGACTGAGAAGGCCTGAAAGAGTCTGGAAAAGACCAATTCTTTGAAGGCCAATGTCTACTAAATCTGGAAAGCTGTACTTGCAGGAAATCTTGAAACGTTTGCATAGATTTAGCTTTTTCCTCCATCTTTTTGAGGACTTCTTCTGCTTTGTTGCCAAACAGGCGGTCTTGGTTTAAGGGAGCATCCAGTAATTTAGCTTCAACATGATCTGGCAAGTTTTGCTCCATAAGCCAAGTATGCCTTCTAAGTACAGACCCAGTAATAGCAGCCCTGCAAGATGTTTCTAAAGAATCAAAACCACACTGCAAAGAATATTTACCAACTTGTTTTGCAGAATGCATCAAATCCTGTAATTCTTTTAGTACAATCAGGAATCAACATAATTTTCTGTTTAAGTAGCCCCATAATATGCTGCTGGTACTTTAACATGTGGAACTGGCAGTTTAAAGCCCTAATGGCCAAAGTAGCATATACCTTCTTACCCCATCTGTCCAAGGCTCTAGAATCTCTATCAGAAGGGGTAGGGTTTTTGGCAGCAGTAACCTTAATGCCCTTTGGTCCTTGGGAAATGATCTCTGGATCCATAGTAGGATTCTTGAAGAGGAACTTGTGAGAGTCAGGTACTCTGTAATACCAGTCAGGTTTTCTGGGAGCTGGAGGTAAAGTGTCTGGGGAAAGGATAGATACCAAGAAAGCATCATATAGAATGTCCAGAACAGGAGGGATAGCTAAAGGCCTGTGTTGAGGGAGGAGTAAGAATTCCCTAAGCCTCTTTCTGGAGTCAGAGTAATCCTGGCTTTCCCAGCGGAAATGCTCCCCAAGAGTGTGCAAAGTTTCACCAAAAGAAAAATATTCTGGAGGGGAAGCAGAGGGAATGGAATCCTCTGCATCAGAATCCTCATAGGTTAAGGGCAAATCCTGGTAATCAGAAGAAACAAAATTATCAGATTCCTGATCAGAAGAATTAGAAGAAAATCAGTTCTAGGTCTCTTACTGGGGGGAAAGCTGCCTTCCCCTAATTAAGGTAATACAGTCTTCAGCCATTCTAAGCATTTGTTTTTTAGGCATATAGGCCTGAGCATGTGGTCTGGATGTCTGTTTTCTAGGCATGGGTCGAGTTTTAGGCCTGGATGAAGAAGATGGCGTTGGTTTAAAATGCAAGTCTGTAGGCCTGAATACACCCTAAGAAGCCGGTGCCTGCACAGCGGCTCCGGACCCATCCAAGGTAGAGACATCCGCAGGTTCCATAGTCGAAGAAGCACCTCGTGGCATACCGGACTCTGAATGGGTCTCAGTAGAGGCCTGTGAATCTGAGGTAGCGGGCATCAGGGGCTGCGAAATCAGCTCACTGAGTACTGGCGACTAGCTTAACGGAAGCGTCATCGGCAGTTTTGGACCTATGCGGTCCCAGTCTTTATCCTTACGTTTTTTCGTAACATCGGTAGTTGGATGGCTTACCGAAGCCATTTCTGAACAGTTATACCCAGTACCAAAATAATTTGCTGCAAATATAGCCCGACGACGAATAGTTCGGGGGTTGAACAACGCACAAAACTGACAACGAGGGACATCGTAGTCTGGGCCTAAGCAAGGAATGCAGTACAAATGAAAATCTTTATGAGGCATTTGCTTTCCACAGGTACTATAATTGTTAACTTCTACTGACATCGGTTAAGAGCAAGAAAAAGGATCCCCAACGGGGTACTTGGCTTTTTTGAAGACTTCGGTTCTGAAACTCGAAAATGAAAATTTCAGGAGTCGGCCGACCGGCACTTGCGAACTGCTTCTGCTTCAGGCACCGCGCGACAGGAAAGACTGATGTAATGGCGTTGGCTGCTTGTTTTATACCCCTGACGTCATGGAAGAAGAGATAGCATCCAACGCAGGAAACTAAGACTTTAGTATTCAGGCCGGTTGAGGGCTACCTGCAGGCAGATGACCCAAATGTGATGACTGCAACAGTGAAACATGATCATCATCAAGCGGATATGCCAGCTTCATTATCAAACTCAGAAGTGTGTGTGTGTGTGTTTACCTTCATATGGTTGAAAGCACATCATTCGAATGTGCAGATACGTGAAACATTTCCATGAATTCTGTCCCACAGACTTCACTAAACTTAGAAAAAAATCAAAAGTTGACATTCCCGATCGCTCCACAGCTGAAACAAGTGCTACCATGGGTCAAAAAGGGGACAAGATTTTGTAATTCGGCACTTTGGATTTCACAGTTTTGGGAATTCGCAGTTTGCGGCAGCAGTTGAGAGGATGTGGCTCTCGGACTTATGAAAGTAAATATATATATATATATATATATATATATATATATGTGTGTGTGTATATATATATACGTATATATATGTGTGTGTGTGTGTATATATATATATATATATTTATATATATATATATATATATATATATATATATATATATATATATATATATATATATATATATATATATATATATATATATGTGTGTGTGTGTGTATAGACACACACACATTTTATTTTTTTTATTATATAAAAAAGAATTGAATCGGCCTGTGTAGATTCAGACATTTAATTACAAGGACAAAATACTTAGTACTACACTAGTCCTTTTTACTTTATGAATAGCAGGTTGGTACGTCTCAATACAAGATTTTACACTAGAATGGAAATGGCCTGCCTGATGTAGTTAAGAACATGGTTATTCCCGGTCATTCAAACTATTAAACCCATCGCAAAAGATGCATTTGGATGGGTCTGAACACTTAAAATTTGAATTTAAATTGTTCTACAGTGCTAGTTCCTCACATCCACAGCGAAAAAGATGGGGGGGGGGGGGCTAATGACCCTAAACATAATATAAGAGAACAAGTAGTTAACCCCAGAAGGCTGTTATGTTCCAATCAAGTTTTTTTCTTCTCTAAACCCCCTCAGCATACTCCATCAAATGTGGTACTAAAAGCGATGAGGTCCTGCTGGGGTACATCCTTGCTAGGATGTTCTACAGCATGCATTCCGCCGCCCTTAGCTTCACATTCACAACCTTCTTGGATAATGACTCCTTACAGAAGTATTTGTAGAGCTTTGCAATCTCTTTGTAATTCTCACCCATTCTTATGCACAGTAGTAAAAACTTTAAACAGGTTGAGGGATTACAGGTCAAGACTGGAATGTAGTATGGCCCTTTGAGGAAGTAAATTCTGGACAATGTCGAACCCATACCTTACTGAGAGGACAACTACAGTGCCTTTTTTAGGCGATGTTCCAAAGGCCAAATTACCACCGTAACAGCTATAAATAAATGCAATCTGAGGGTCATGCTGCTCAATGCTAGAAGTCTAAATCTCAAAATACTCTTGCTCGAAGCACTCCTCAAAATGAAAAACAGTGACATTTGTGCTGTAACCGAGACCTGGTTTAAAGCAGCAGAAAGCACCCCTGCGTTACCAGGCTATAACTCATTCCACACCTTTCGGCCCCAGAACATGGACCGAAGCTCCAAAGGTGGTGGTGTCTCCATATTCATAAAGGATATGCACACCTCCAGACTAGTAGCCCAACATAACGCATCTGAGATACTTCAGGTACAACATTGGGCAAGATGGCGATTCTGGTCATAGCCTGCAAAAGGTCCCAAACCATGTACCAAGACTCTCACTCGATGTTCCTAAGCACCCTGGAAGCTATTAGAGTCCAACCCAACACTCTCATACTAGATGACTTCAACTACCCTCTCAACTGGGAAAACTACTCAAGCACCAATACACTGGCCCAATGCTTCCTGGAATTCATCAATTCCAATGCCCTGGACCAGCTCATTTTTACCCCCACTAAAGGAAGCAACATCCTTGACCTGATTATTACAAACATGGGCAACTGTTGTGCTACACCAATAGTCAATTCCTCCCTGGTTAGTCCAACCGCAAACTAATCACCTTGGAAATCCAACCCCCCCCCCTTGAAAAAAAAAAGTAACCACCATGAAAAACTTCTCCAATGTTGACTTTGGGGTCCTAAAAACAGGTGGCTCACTTTATGGCACCCATGTCAATGGAAAATAGATGCAGGACTGCCGAATCATACACCAATGCAATGTACGAACATGTACATAAATGCATGGAGCTGGCCATACCCAACAAAACCAAGACGCATGGAGCTGGCCATACCCAACAAAACCAAGACGCTCTCCTCCAAAAAAATAAAAAAGGAAGCCAATCTGGTGGTCCCCTGCCATTAATAAACTCTACAATAGAAGGAAGAAACTGTTACAGAAAAAGGTGAAGTCCCAAGACTGGAAAAATTCCCTTATTAGCCTCAACAAAAAGTTGAGATCCCTCATCAAAACCTCTAAAGCCAGCTATGAAGGCAGAACTGCAGCAGACACTAAAAACAACCACAGAGCCTTCTACAGTTATATCAAGAATCTCCACGGCAATACCCAGGTTTGTTCTAAGTTACTGCACAATGGTACCTCCTATACTGTGCCAACATACTGGCCGACGGATTCAGTGCCAACATCACCCCTCTTCCCCCACAAATGACCAATCACAATACTGGAGGAATGCCAGGCACCCAGCATTACTGCAGCACAGGTTAAAGCTGCACTGTCCCAAGGCCAAGAATACAGCTTCCATGGGACCTGACAATATCCCTGGATGTGTTCTACATGAACTACAAAGTGAACTGGCACCACATCTGTGTGCCCTGTTCAATCACAGCCTCACCTCAGGCTTTGTCCCTACTGAATGGCACACTGCTACAGTCATCCCTCTCCATAAAGGGGGAAATATCACCCCATTAACCTGACAAGGCTGATATGAAAGGATATGGAGTGTATCATCATGGACCTAATTAACAAGGATACTGGGAATCGCCAAACTGTAGATCCCAAGCAATTTGGTTTTGTGAAAGGTAGGTCATGCTTGCTCAAACGGGTTGACTTGTTTTGAATCAGTCACCAGAGCTGTGGATGAGGGCAAGACAGTTCATACAGCCTACCTCGATCTAGCCAAGGCCTTTGATGCCAGTCCCCACTCAGGAATTATTGATAAACTCACCAAACTAGACATTAACCTCTACATCACTAGAATGGTTGCAAATTGGTTCACAGATGGAACAAAGTGTGAAAGTACCGGACTCTAAGTCAGACCGCCGACCAATCATGAGTGGAGTCCCACAGGGACCGGTCCTGGTTCCTCTCCTGTTTGGCATCTACTTCTCAAAAGTCCAGGCCAACACGGAGGGACTCTGGCTGACAATGTTTGCAGACGAAAGCAAGCTGGGAGCCATTAACTCCCCAAGTGATGTAGACATCCTACATGAAAGGCCTCACTGAGACCAATGACTGGTGTCGAAACCATGGCCTTAAGCTTAATGCCAAAAACTGCAGTCTCATTCCCTTTGGGAAAAAGTCAGTTCCCACTAATTACCATATCGATGGGAGCCCACTGAACACTGAAGGCGTTATACGAGATCTGGGGATACAGGTTGACAGCAACCTCTCCGACGACCACCACCACATTGCCACTGTGGTCAAAGTCCTTCTGTGTGGCACATCTCATTACCAAGGGTTTTGCATCCAGGAAGACAGAAATCATCACCTCTCTCTCCTCTTCCCTCATTAGCCAGAGTATAATGCCCCATTTCGCATGCACCTCACTAGACATATGAAACAGCTGGAAAGGCCACAAAAGTACCTCACAAAGAGGATCCTATGCCTTAAACACATCCTACATGGATAGACTCAAAAAAACTCCAACAATTCTTTGTCTCATATTGTCTACCAAGAGGTGAGCTCTGCTTGACTTGCAAAGCCATGTCTGACCCAGCTCTGTTAGTAATGCTACATATAAAGAAACCCCAATCCCTCCGCACCACACGCTCCAGAGAACTCAACCACACTACCACAATCAACAGAACATGCTGGAGGGACAGGTTCATAACACAGAGACTGCCCATGCTCTGGAATAGACTTCCCATACATGTCTAGCAGAGCACCTCACTAGCCCTCTTCAAGAGAAGTCTTGATGAGTGGATGGGAAATAGAAAGTTTACCCCAGGGATCACTCCAGTGGCTCTACTTAATAGAGGCACTGGGAACTAAAGTCGGGTGGCACGATGCTAGGGCACTTCTATGGGCTAGGCTTGTAAAGACTCCAGGGCCATTAGCCTTGTACACACCTATTAACCTATGATGGGCATGGCTGACATACTTGATAAACTGGTATGAAAAGAGCTTTCAGTGTATCATGTAGATATGACGCATATTCCAGAACAAAGGCTTAAATCACAAAAAGCATGCTTACATGCATATGGCCTGATATATTTGTCTAATTATGCCCCTAGGGTGGTGTCTAAATACTGAAGGAGCTGTACTGGAAAGATTTACAAAATTACTTTTTTTACTGAAAGGGCTATGCATTTTTGTAGACTGTACAGGACTGGTACCAGACTTGGCCTGGTATACAGGAGAGTATCTATTTACAAGCACTGGTTGGAATTTAAGGATTTATACAATGCATTGAAGGTACAGATTCATAATCTATCTGTATGCTTTCTATCCAAATTCAAAGTCTCTCCCAAAGCAATTCTTGGAAGCACAGATACCATTATCATTCTGGTAATATCAAATTGGGGGGTTCATTTTCTGTCCAGAATACCAGATATCTGAACAGTAAAGCTTACTATGCCAAAAACTGTTCTGAAACTGAAGTAAAGAATATTCTCCCTTAGTGCACAAGCTCCTTCCTTTGTACCTTCACTAACAAACTAGAGAAAAGCATGAAGTAAAAATATGTAACCCCTCTTCTGAGACAGTAACCATGCCATTCCAGATACTTTGTGTAATCGTGCAGTACTATGATGTGCTATACAAAGCTGAAGTACGGGACATTTTGTTCTAGGAAAGTTAAAAGCTTTTATAGTTCCACTTAATATACCCAGCTTGTCTGGGCAGCAAGCACATCATCTTATGAAGGAAATTACTGAATGGGAAACAGAACTGGTACAGAAAGATGCCAGGTACAGATGGACTTCTTATGGAGGCCTACAGGTGGGGTAAAAAAAAGTTTATAGTAACCTCCCCCTTTTTTTAATTTGCAAACTATGTTATAGTACATCATGTGTTCCCCTCCTTCAATGAGACAATATCAAAAATTTTGAAAACTGGCAATGATCCCCTAAAGACAGACAACAGTTCTAAACCATGAGTTTACAAATATTCTGTCACTTAGACTGACACCACCATTACCCTCAAATACAACCAGACCAGTCTGGCTTATAGTGGATCAATCCACCTTTGGTCAATTATCACTGCAGTATTTAATAAGTTAACAAGCTCAATAATTTTGCATCCAATAAACTAATGCTATCACTGATGCAGATAAAGCATGTGATGGAATGGAGGAAGCCAGGAGTTTTTTTTTTTTAATGTGGCATGCAAATTTTCCTTATGTTTTTTTTTTCTAGACTATAAGACTGCTATATGGAAATTCTGTGTAAAACTGGTGCTAACCTCTCCCTTAACTTGTAATTAACCAGGGGCACAAGACAGGGGTACCCACTCTCTCTCTTACAATTTGCCATTTAATTTAAAGTCATTGGCTGATCAACTTTGAATGCGTCTTATCTGGCGGTTTAAGGTTAGCATATTAAGTTGTCTTTATATGCAGATGACTTTTTACTACTGCTCTCCAACTCTGAATCTGATTTCCCAATTGTGTCCCTGGTTAATTCCAGGTTAAGGAAGAGGTTAGCACCAGTTTTACACAGAATTTCCACATAGCAGTCTTATAATCTAGAAAAGAAAACAAACAAACAAAAAAAAAAAAAAAAAAAAACAAAAGGAAAATTTGTATGCCACATTAAAAAAAAAAAAAAAAAAAAAAAGGATATAAAATCAATGCAAATACAACTGTCACATTAAAATTTCACTATGTCCCTTCCCCCACTGTGATTAGGATTTTTTTTTTTTTTTGCTGAAAAATGTACCTATGGAAATCCTTGGGCTTCAATTTGAAAACCCTACTGAGGAAACGAAGTCCATAAATATAGAACAGGACTAAAAGTGTTGGTCCACTGGAAGTTGCTATGTCTGAATAGGTGCCAGATAAAACAGGTGATTACTAAGTTTGTTTGTCCATTGGTTTTATGCCAGACAGGGTCTCCACAATTCACTGTCAAAAAGTTCTTTACCAAATTCTTCATATGCTTCTGAACTTTATCTGGATAAAGGGAAAACACAGGGTATCACAGGAATTACTACCAAAATCTACACTGTAGGGGCTTTCATTCTGACATATGCAAAGGGCTGTGCACCTTAAGCACGTTCATTGGCTTTCAAATGTACCAGATTGATGTACAAGTTAAGACGGATTCTTTCCACATTGGGAGGCCTATACAAGTTTTTATGACCTGAGGAAGGATGAGCTCTGATTTATGAGGGATACCTTACTCAACTACCTTTTAAAATGTTAAGGCAAGAACATAGCTAGACACTTGCTTAACAGATTTAAAACCAATTAAGTACGGGCCTACCTTTCTATATTTGAGTCACCAAGATGGACAAAAAATGTAAAGGCCTAAAATAGCTGTTATATTTGTTGACTAACAGTACATTTCTTGGCAAGACCTTTGCGATACATGTGGAGTTGATGCATCAGCTAGAGGATGACATCCAGAGAGACGCAAAAAAAAACAACTGTTTGTATGCATATTGCTGACTGGTCCTAACCGATATTAGACAAACTAATCTCGGGACTGTGACTAAAAGCCATACAAGTAAGTTTTATAAATTACTGTTCAGGAAACCTATTCGGGCAAGAAATAAATATAGGTTAACATGGGAGAGAGTTACAGTCTCCTACCCCCCGGAAGACTTGATGAAAATATTAATTATCCTCTTGATATGCAACTAAACTAAGAAAACAGTTTCTTTGGTTGGAAGTGACACTTGATCTGATGAAGTCAACTTGTAACGAAAACGCAGTGTGTGATTTTACAAAAGCGTTCATATATTTTGGAGTGTTTGGCGTTTTGGATTAATAAAAGGCTGTACAGTGGTTCCTGGTGTCATGAACTGGTCTCTGGGGTGGCGAGTGGTTCCATCCGTCAACTGCTGGTTTTTTGAGTAGAGTTCTGAGTTCTTTTGGCAGTTCCTTAATTTGCTTGTTTCTTGGAAGTGACACTTCAAATACTTCTATAGTCTTACTCAGCTGAAGAGGTCATTTCCATCCTCGTCCTCTTCACTTTGCTGGCAATGTGATGGGCAAGTGCTAGTGGATTGGATACATGTGTTTTGAGCCTGCCCTACACACTACAGGTTTTCAAAAGTGATCTACAGAAAACATTAGATGCTGTTTCTTTTGGGTACTCTAGTGTCTTAGAATCTGTCAAGGACAGATACTGCTGCTTTGACCCATATCACATGTCACTAGGTAGAAAGTGCATCACATATAGATGGAAGCCAGCATCAAGAGACGTAATGGTATTACTGCAAGAGGCACAGAACCTGGGATTATTCTCAGGTTTAGGTTCTCCTTCCACCCATCACCAGGTTAAGTGGCAACTGCTAAAGAGATGGCCTATTCAATAATACAGTATTTGCTAATGTGACAGTTTTTGCTAGCACATCTGATTTCCCTGCATGAATACTGAGTACAAGGGCAGTCCTCTCATTATTTTTACTTGATTTTTTTTTTTTTTTATTATTATTACTTCTAATCCAAGTCCCCTCCCTTTGATGCATGTATATTTCAGATAATTTAATGCTGTATTAACTTACTTGTTGTCCCCCCCCCTTTTACGATTTTCAATAACCGGTTGTTTGCGGAAAAAACCCTTTGGGATAAATACAAATAAAGTTTACATGCATCTGTCTTCTACCACCTAGCTGTTCATTTTATTGCTTTGTGCTTCTAGGTCTTAGTTTTTATCCCATATTTAAAAACTGCTATTCATATACAATACTAATCAAAGTGTTCCTGCCACCTTTGATGCACATTATGAGTATAATACATTTATACTTGTTTGTTTTATGCATTATTTTTTTTTAGGGGGGCAGAACTCAAAGAAGGGTGCAATGGAGTTACAGGGTTCACTGGAAACATCTCTAAAGCATACATACTGCAGGCTTATTCAAAGGTAGACCAAGTCCACTCAATCCACCTATTTTGGACAAACTTTGCATCACCTCTGCTCTTGTGCTTGTAGTTATGCAGCCAGTCTTTCCTGAGTATATGTTAGTCTGAACAATGAGTAGTCTGAAGACAAAGTGCTTCAGTGCCCTAGTTTGTCAGCAACAGCCTTACAGTCTGTAAACCCTCCTCCACTGACATTCTGCTAGCCAGCTTTTACTCTCTACTTCCTAACAGACACTGACATTTACTGTTCTTACTCAAAACTACTTCTCTCTCTTACCTTTTCTTCACTTCTTCTAGACTTGCAAGTCCCATTATTTATATCATCCTGTCTTTCTTCAATGAACTCACCCCTTGGTCTCCCTTCCCTTCTTATTTCTCCCTGCCCAAGACTGTTGCTTCAGCTCTGAGCCAATATTTGTGCACAGTAACCATTGATTCAATGCACTCAACTGCCTCTTAAATAAAAAGACACTTTTCTAGCTTATTCTATAAAAGTTTGCCAGCAAACAAGCATATATATGCAAGAGTCTGCATTTTGAACACCAGTCTGTGGGCTATATTTTTATGTAAATTATAAATATTTTGGCAGCCTAAAAAAAGGACCTTTCCACTAGAATAGCTTCATTTCTTAGACCACAGCAGTCTCATTGGTATTTTTCTCATTCAACTGTGCACCACTGATTTTTAGCACTCCACTGTCTCCCTTCCTTTTTATACTTTGTCCCAAACGCTTGTGTAGTTCCGAGACAGTATTTTTTCCTGAGCTGCAGTCCCGCATTCCAGTTAACTTTTTCTCATTGTTTTGCTGATCTTTGGGGGGTAGCCTTTGGACTTTGCAATTCAAAGTCCATACAAAACTCCTTACCATTACACAGTTGTTCGTTCAAGTGCAATTTTTACTGTTGTGCATCACCATTACTCAGGATAGGCTGACATTAGACTAACTCTCCTACTAAAAAAAGTGTCATGCAGCAACAAAATCATTAGTTCCATCTACTGGCACAGAAGCTTTTTAAACTGCATTGTTCTTTTGATCTCTCTCAGCAGATGTGTGGCTGTTTAAGTTCAGTCACTGACTGAAAACTTAGCAGAGAGACAGAAAAACAGTTTAGTTAGCACTCACTCCGCTCCCCGCTCCCCTACCCCCAATTCTCACCACCCCCTTACACTACCCCTACCCCCAATTCTCACCAACCCCTTACTCTACATCAATACTTTTATAGCACCACCCATATATCCCACAAACCAATACCATCTGTTCCCCCCAGAAAAAAAAAACAAATAAAAACAAAGTCAGTACAATTACTCTCAATAGTAACACCCACTCTAGTTTACCCTTGCACCCTATAATTATCACATTACATCTCTACAACCAACCCAATACTCTAACATTGTCATTTTAAATTTATAACATAGAACCTATGTTAAATAAGATGCTCATGACTCAGATTATTCTACTATTCCTCCTAACTCACCAGCCTTCATCAGCTATTATCAAATCTACCTCCTTCAAACACATAGGACTTCAAACAATCCTCATAAAGGATATCAACATCTACCCAGTCTCTCTCTCTCTAAAGCACATTATCTCTACAAACAAACCACATCTGATTTATCTATATATACTTCATAGGTTCATAAGTGTGTACTAGGCTAATGGCCCTGGAGCCTTTACAAGCCTAGCCCATTGGATTACCCTGGCAATGTGCCACCTGATCTTAGTTCCCAGTGCCTCTGTCGAGTAGAGCCACTGCAGTGATCCAAGGTGGGAATTTTCTATTTCCCACCCACTCAAAAAGATTTCTCTTGAAGAGAGGCAGTGAAGTCGTCTGTTTGAGATGCATGGGAAAGTCTTTTCTGTACCATGGGCAGTCTCTGGGTTACCTCCAGCATGTTCTGTTGACTGTGGTAATGAGGTTGGAGGTCAATGAAGTGTGTGCTGCAGAGGGAACGGGATTTCTTTAGATGTAGCATTTCTAACAGAGCTGGGTCAGACATGGCTTTAAGTCAAGCAGATATCACCTATAAGTAGGTGACATGAGACAAAAAATAGTTGGAGTTTTTTGAGTCTGTCCATATAGGACAAGTGTTTAAGGCCTAGGATCCTCTTTTTAAGGTACTTTTGTGGTCTCTCCAGTTGTTGCAGGTGTCTAGTGAGGTACATGCCAAATGGGGCACTGCACTCTATGACTGGTCTAATGAGGGAAGAGAAGAGGGAGACAATGACTTCTTTCTTCCTGGATGCAAAACCCTTAGTAATGAGATGTGCCACACAGAAGGACCTTCTGACCACAGTGGCAATGTGGTTGTCAAAACAGAGGTTGCTGCCAACCTGTGTTCCCAGATCTCTTGTAACACCTTCTCTGTTCAGTGGATTACCATCCATGTGGAAATTCATGGGAACCAGGTTTTTGCAAAGGGGATGGCGACATTTTTTGGCATCGAGCTTAAGGTCATGGTTCTGACACCAGTTGCTGGTCTCAGTGAGACCTTTCTGTAGGATGTCATCACCACCACTTGGGGAGTTAATAGCTCCCAACTTGCAATCGTTTGCAAGCTTTTTCAGCCAGAGTCCCTCCGTGTTGGCCTGGACTTCAGAGAAGTAGACACCAAACAGGAGAGGACCCAGGACTGAACCCTGTGGGACTCCACTCGTGCCTGGTCGGCAGTCTGACTTGGAGTCAGCTACTTTCACACTGTGGGTTCTACCTGTGAGCCAGTTTGCAACCCACCTAGTGATATAGAGGTTGATGCCTTGATGTTTTAAAACGAAGTATCCAAATGTACAAATACCAAAGACCAAAATACAACTGGCTACATTCTTCCCTCTGTCAAATATCAATTAAAAAAATAAGCAGAGATATTTCACCTAAACCCAGGTTCCTCTGTTCATAAAAACATTTCCAACCTCGAAAAAAAACTAACTACCCCTGCACTATACTAACAAAGGGAAAAAAATCACAATAAAAAGGGATACAGTATGGAAAAATTGGTATAACAATAGCAACACCCATATATCCAGCAATTCAGACATCTTGGTAACCTTGCAAAACTCCATGTCAAACAGGACAAGCAATCATCATATACCAACCTACAAGACAAACCTCAACCTAAAACATTTTTGGTCATCACTGAATAAACTACTCCACCTTTGCAAGACCCCCAAAACAGACAATATAACAGACTATTCCCACACAGTTTAATTCCTACTTTATACAATAATTATCTACCCCCATATCTACCCCCTGTCCAACTAAAACACCCACGGCTCTTCAATTCTGGTCTGAACCCACCTCACACATAATGAAGCTGCTCCTTAAACTAAAGTGCCCCTGTAGCTGTACTACCTAAAAATAGCCGAAGTCAGCCATCCCTGTGTCCATAGTAATTAATAGGTCCATAGCAGAAAGATGCAACCCCTCACTGTGGAAAAAATCCTACATCATACCACTGAACAAAGGCAGCACATCTACAGAGTTTAATAACTACAGATTAATAGTGATTCTCTCCCCCTCCAAAATATTATGTATCCATATACAGCTGATGCAATATCTAACCTCAAATAACATGCTCTCAGAAACACAACATGGCTTTAGGCCCCAGCACAGCACCTCTACTACATTTTACCAGTGTAATAAACCAACAGAGAAACAATGGTCTGCTTGAGTCCACCATGTTCTTATACTTGCCAAAGGCATATGGATACTGCCTTGCACCAGCAACTACTCATTCAACTCTCCTCAATAGGACTTTCACAAAATTCCTTGTCATTGTTATTTAGTTACCTATCTGAAAGGCAACAAGCAGTTACATGGCAACAAACCTACTTCAACCAGTTACTATAGGTGCCCCTCAGAGCTCTATCCTGGTGCATACCTCTCAACTGTACAAATTTTTGCAGAATGTCCAGATTTTTGTCTCATATTTTTATAAAAAGGTGTAGTTTTCTGGCAAATCATTAGATAGTGAAGTTAGAAAATAATAACGACATTTGAGCTTCAGACTCCATACCCTTCAGAAAATTCATGCTAATGCAAAATCTGTTATTCTATCAACTTTCTAAGTCTGTAAGAGCAACATTTAAAAATTGTCCCTATTTTTGGGCATTTGTCCCACATTTATTTATGGCTTTGTCCAGATTTTCATGTTTTTTTTTTTTTTTTTTTTTTTTTTGGAAGAGCTTGAGATGTATGATCCTGGGGCCTCTCCTATTTAATATATTTATTGACAACTTCTACTCACCATGCTACTAGTTCAGTACATAGACAAATCAACATTAATAAGTACAGCTTCAACAATAAATAAGCTCCAAGACATTACCAAAAAATCTCTTTCCTCTGTGGAAAATTTGGTCAAAGAATCAAACCTCCTACTCAACCCCAGACATCCGGTAAAATACTGAGGCAAGAAAAAACCAAAATGTTCCCCAACGGGGTACTTAGCCAACTCTGTTTCGGTCTGAAACTCCGGTTTCGGAAATATTTCAGTACGCCAACCTGCACTCGCAAAACTGCTTCTGCATCGGACCATGCGGCAAAAAAGACTGAGGATATGACGTCGGTCATGCGCATTAGTACCCTGACGTACTGACGTCAGTCTAATGCGCCCTGACCGACGTCAGCCTTATACTCTGGTATTCGGGCCGACTGGGACGCGGACTATACCCAATAGTCAGGACTGCAGCAATGGAAGACGAAGAACATCTAGTGCTTTTTTCCTCAAAAGTTGCCAAAGTCAAAAGCAATCTTTCACTATAAAAGTCAGCAAATACTGTCACTGACGGTAACTCACAGTAAACTTCTAAGACTTATAATAGAGAACAATCTCAAATAGGACTAGCATATACTACATACCAGAAACTAGGCTCTCTCTACACAATCAATTGATTTCTTACAGACACTGCATGAAAAACTCTAGCCACCGCCTTCTTGCTGCCAACACTGTCTTATAAGCCGTTCCTCTCCTGACAAATGCTCGAAAGAAAAAAACACCTCCTGATACAATAAAATAGCTACATTTGCAGCCACTCTCTTAAGATCCATCACTGTCATATCTTAAAGCAATAAATTGGCTTGAACTGCACAACTACCCAACATATTCACAACAAACTACAGCATGCATAAACGTCATCCAGAAAAATGCCCTGCACTAAAAAAGATTACTACCCTACACCTCTTTTCTAGTAACAAATTTTTACTACTCACAAATAAGTCAAATAATGTTGCGGGAGACTATCTACTCCCAATACATTCTACTCCAAACACATTCCTAATCTCTGGAATAGTATCCCTACACAAATAAAACTCTCCAACAAACTCAATAGTTTTAAACCACTGCTTAAACATCTTAACCAATCCTGGCCCTGCACATGCTCATTACCATGTTAAGACTTTCTGTTCACAATACGAGATCCTCCAAATACTCTCCTTAAACAGAATACTCCTAACCTCTCACTGAAATGACAAAACGATTTTTATACATACCTGCTGCCTGTACAATCCACTAAGTTACACAAGGGCTCTCTCTTTAGTAACGACTACCTCTCTAAAATCTTAAAATGTATAAATTTAACTACTGCATGCATATAAATGGAAATGTAACTAATTCTGCGTTCAACTGGAACCAAGTATAATGCAATGTATACAAATGGAGCTTTTCTCCCTGGGCCTCCACTGAAAATGAGTATTACCTAGTCAGACTTTCCCAGTAAACAAAGACAGATAAATTAAGTGAGCAAGTAACAACCCTTCCACTTAAAGGTGCAAATATACTGCCCTTAGTCCACTTCCAAATTAGCAATGCTGACTTTATCACAATTTCAAGAAAGGTACTCAAGACAATCTTGATAATTCCCAGGCTGGTATACAAAGGTTAAAAATCTTCAACAACATGCTACCTGGCTCCAAAAAACAATGTTGTTGTTGTGCCTTTAGGCTTTTCCCGGTTAGGGGTCGCCACAGCGAAACTCCGGTCTGCTAATGATTGGTAGTTGATTTTTACGTGCCAGTTGCCAGCCCTAATGCACAACCCTCAACGAAGGTATGCCCATTCATGCATGTCTCCACGCAGATGATGCTCTACATGCGAATCGAACCGGACAGCGTCTTACTGTGAGGCAACAACGCTACCGCAGCACCACCACCGCAGGTGGCTCCGAAAAACAATACTTTTCATATATAAAAATGGGAACTCTCAGAATACGTGCATCACAAAAGTCTTCTAATGTAATATTTAGGTTAGCCATCACTACCCATTTTTTTGGTAAACATGTGACACTATGGCATAGACAGAAAGTCTAATGAGCTACCCAAATGTGGAAGAAGCTGACCAGCAAGGGGAACAGAATAATTATACTTGCAGCTTGTTCAATTCTTTGAGGAGTATGCATTATATGACCATCACCTTAACCCTGGTAGACACCACTGACCTGACAGAATGAGACAGATTGCAAAGGAAGCGGGGATAGGAGGGACTACATCACCATAAAACATGTGATACATGCCCTCACTCTGACAAATGCATGCCAACCTCTCGGCTCTTACAGACGCAAGCTCATGAGGAAGCCATGCCTCAAATGGCGTCGTCATGTAGTGGGGAAATAAATGGGCACAACCAAACCACTGCAATGGCTCCAACGGCAATGGGTAATGCTCAGAAAAAAAATGTACAGTTTAAATACTAAACATCTTAAAATGTTTTACACATTACCTATATATAAAATTAACCCCCCCCCCCCAAAAAAAAAAAAAAGATTCTAGTCACTGTACAGGTTTTAATATATTGTTCTAGACTCCCCTTGGTAGTATCTACATTAGAAATATACATCTATTCTAATATACTCATTCACAGAAGGCATCAACCTGCTCAATTAAGCTACCTCTGCAGTGTGCAATGATTTTATTAAACTAAGCAGGCTGCCTGCTATTTTTGATTCATTTATTTTTAACTCTCACAGATCAGTATCAGGTGAACATTTTCCTCCAATACAAAAACCTGTGGTGACTTACATTAACAAGCACAGCACAAACCAGCCAGAATATGTCTCTGCACTGCAATAACCTTTTCTTTACACAAGTTCACACCTGAAAAACAGGTTATGTGAATGAGTATTGCTAGCCTGACTGTATAATGTATCCCCACTCAATCATTAGTCTACCCCACTACATCAAAATTTAAAGTCTCTCTCCCAGTGACTTCCTCCATCTCCAACCGTCCTCTCAGCAGTAGCCTCATACCCATTCTACGTATCTACTAAATCACCCCTCTCTACCCCTCTTAAAGGGCAACTACACATTCTTCCCAGACTGCATTTACCTATCTAAAGCATGAATTCCATACTTCCACCAGTACAAGTACAACATGACTTAACTGTTTCACTATTTGAATTTCAGTGCTGTTTAGCTCACCTGAGGTTATGAAAGGAAGGCCAAGAATGCAACCCTGAGAATTACCAGGATTCTTACAGAGACTACGACCATAGGTTCTGAAAGTAATTCTAAGCAATGCCATTCTAAATGGAAAGAGATCCTACAGAAGTGCGTCTGTAAGGGTAAAACAAAAGCTACAACAGCTACTTATGATGTATTGATCATCACAAATACGCAGTTGTTTTCAATTCGCTCCACACAATGGTCATACAAATGTTACACCTTTCACCCTTTCCCATCTTTCTTCGAAGAGAACATTCATACCTTTTATAACCTTTCTTCACATGAAAGCTAACCCACTGCCTTATTTTTGTGACTATATTTAACTTTAATAGGTCAGTCTCTTTTACTTCAAATCTCCAAAGATGCGGATAGTATTTTATGTTGTTGTTGTTGTGTCTTTCGGCTTATCCCGGGTTAGGGGTCGCCACAGCGGAACTCCGGACCACTAATGTTTTGGTAGTGGATTTTTATGTGCCGAGTTACCAGCCCTGACGCACAACCTTCAACAAAGGCATGCCCATTCACGCATGCCTCCACAGAGAAGACGCTCTAGCTGAGAATCGAACAGGACAACGTCTTGCTGTGAGGCGACAACGCTACCGCAGCAATGAGGATAGTATTTTATGTGCAGTGTTAAAATACTAAACAAAAATATAATTTCATCACCTCAAGTTCCACTTCTCAAGTAGTGTGCATCCCAACACTGCTAATTTTAGTTCATAACCCCACACCCACTAATTCTGCTGCCACTTCTATGCCCAGTTCAGTAGTCTAAAAATCCTTCTCATATTCTTTATACTATACTCACAAGCAGTAATATCCATCATTCTAGGTTAGGCAGCCAGTCCCAGAAACAGTCTTTAAAGTAGCCAGTGATCACCTCTGTCTCCTCCTGGTTTCCCTCCAGGAAATTCAGTTCATTATCCGTTGTACTCCATTTTGGTGTCCACTCCCAATCCTCTAGTATTAAAGTAATACAATGTGTGAACTGCTAAAACACTGATAATCATTGCCACAGATCCCACTATATCCAATTCAGACACTACCAAATTGTAAAAATTAGACAAAAATCAATCATACCCCCATGAATCCTTGCAGATACTCAATCCATTTTCTTTTGTTTTAACTTCAGCCATACTGACGTCACGTTTTGAGGTCTGAAGTTTCTGTACCCTTTTAAGAAACGTCTGTGTGCAGAGGGCACAATAAATACCTTTGTCAATACAATGTCACCTTCTTCTACGTCCTCAGGAACCAATTATGGTGTGGAAGGGGTTGGCATAATGGTTAAGATCTTTATCTTAGAGATGAAAGGCACAGGGTTTGGGTCTGGCCTTTGGTTATTGGTTCAGACTTCTGTGGTGGCACTTGCATTAAGTACTGTCTTCTAGATTACATAGGTAGACCGGTATGAAGTCCTTATCTTACAACAATCAACTTGCCTGTGTAATGGTGGGTCCATTCCATCATGGGAGGATTAATTCAATTCAAATTATACTGGAAAGCTCAATATGTCCAAATTATCTATGGTAAGATCCCAGTTATTCTCAATGGGTAATATACAACTACTGACAATGAGATGGGTTAACACCAATCTATAACCAAGTGGGACAGATTATTTTGAGCACAAAAAAGGACGTTGGCTAGGATTAAAATGGCCTGAAAGGACAGCTAGCTTAACACTTACCTATGAACCTATGCCTGACAGCTCCAACATTCTTGGTGGTAGTTCATTTGGTTGTTTGGGCTCACTCCTACTCTTGAAATCTTTCTGCTTAAATCCCAGGGCAACTGCCTAAGATGTACACATTTTGTGGTTACCATGTCCCTACCCTTTCTGTGCAACTCCTCACTCCTGAAGTGCAACACCTTCTCCAGTTATTTGGAAAATATTACTGCTTTTTTCAGTTAAAGTTTAACATGCTTAATGTTATGAACTTTATAACCAAATACTATATTTTAGCAGATGTGCATCACAGGATGATCCCCAACTCATAAAATACTATAATACTTTCACTCCAATCTCGCTAAACAAATCTTTTCCCTCCTCCCTGACTACAAGAAAATTCCTTCACTCTAGGAAAACATGACTATGCCACTGTCTCCACAAAAATCATTGAAGCTGCAGTCTCAAAATCTTTGCCTCACCTGTAGTAATACCTATAATGCTAATGTAATATTGTACATGTAACATTAATACCACTAATGGACAGAGGCAGCTCTTAAATGTTTTATCCCATGCATGGGTCCCCTGAAATTATCTATGGTATGATGCCAGTTATTCTCATTAGGGGTAATATATTATCGACCAGGGGATGGGTAAAAGCCAGTCTCTAACCAACTGGGAGAAGAGTATAAAAAGGGAAACTAGCTAGGCTTAAAATGCCCTACAAGGGCAGCTAGCCTAGAATTTACATATGAACCTCTTTTCATCAAGGACCAACAGGGCAGTAGCCTAACAATGCCTGAAAACTTGGTGTCCTGCAAGAATAAAAAAAAAAAAAAAAATCAGAAAATAATACAGTAAATGAAATGAATAGCAGTGAAGTATTGGCACTTGCAAAGAAAGGAGGAAGAACTACTTGTAAATCTATAATAAAGGAATAAATCATTCAGTGCATATGCCCATTCCCAGCTCGGCAAAAAAATTCACAGTTTACACTCACTACCTGAATAACAAGGCAGTCAAGTAAAAGATCGATTATAACCACCTTTTGTTCTTCATTATGCTGTCCTTCAAAGCTTGGCTACTGGTTTCAGTTTTCATAAAAACACAATTCAACTCCTGTCTCACAACTATTAAAGAACACCAAGTGCAAATGTTTTTACTTTATTTTTGGGTAGGTCTAGACTTTATGCTGTTATTAGCCCCCTTCTATGCACAGACTATGGTTCTATTACTAGTGTACTGATAAAAGCTTAATTTACACCCAGTATACAAAGAGTATGCTTTATTTATTTTTTTATGACTTCTGCCACTAATCCCAAGGCATACCTTTCAACCTCTTAGAGCAAGAAATCTTGACAAAGACCCAGAAATAGGGACACTTTTTAAATATGGTTCTTAAACTTAGAAAGTTGATAGAATAACAGGTTTTGCATTAACATGAAATTTCTGACAGTTATGAAGTCAAACTCAAATGTCTCTCATTATCTTCTGACTTCAACCAGAAAACCACAATTTTATGACAAACAGGCCAAATATACGAGGCAAAAATCTGGACATTGTGAAAATCTGTACAGTTGTATGTCCCAGGGTGAGCAAAACCTGTCTGTTCAATCACCAAATGGTAAAACTTGAGTGTACTTCCCAAATCTATTACTCTCTCTAGCATGATTTCTTTGTTGCCCATTTGTATATTATCCTTGTTACAACTCTCCAAAATTACTAATTGTCAGGTGCTTGTGTGCCCCTTCAGGAAAGGTAGTGCTTAACCCCAATGCTATCAACATACTTCTCTTATTAAAGCCTTATGCAAATCGCTTGCAGTTACCAGACTAACTTAATTCCAACAGGAAATGGTGGAGGGACAACACTTTTCATACAGTAAAAGGCAAACTGTTTTTTTTTTTTTTTTCACTCCACCCTAGCCATTGGCACCTTCACTAAAGATGAGCACTGACATTACACGGTTTTGAAAGGGTGTTGCAGTCTTGCTTGCATTTACTCATGCACACAATGAATAATGGGAGCAAGTATTGTTACCATCTGAAGCTCGAAACAAACAGTCAAAGCTCTATTCATGCACATCACAGAACTTCCTTCCTTCCTGCTTTTTAAATCAGCTAATACAAAGTCTACTCTGTAGTTTCTTGAACATTTGCTCTTTGGTCTCATTCCATTTCTTCACCTCACTGCTGCTGGATCACTTCCAGTTAACATCTGCAGTGACCAATAATTAGTCTGTTAACTTTTAGTATAAATATTTATAGCATTATAAACCTATCATCTATACACAATATGCTTCAACCCATAACAGGCTATAGACACATTTGTGGCCTCATTTGAAGTGCATTTTGTCTGGAACGTTTGAAGTGTTGCTGATACTAAGAATGGTTTACTCACTGTGCAAGGAATTAGCTGAAAGCCTCTATGGTCCAATGCACTGGCTTGCAAAAACAGTTTTGCCAACTTCTGACCACATCGCTTAGCCACTTAACCCCTCCAAAAGTGTCAGAATTTCAAAGCCTTCGTTCCTTTCCATCAAGTATTCTGTTTCAGTTTGCCTACTTTATTCCTCAGCTTTGTGTAGCACTGTTAAAACTGGCCTTACCTGTGCAGCTAAAAAAAAAATCATCTTTCTATTTGCACACCAAGATGCCACTCCATCTCTGGTTTTGGAATTTAGTGTCTCTCTCACACACAGTTTTTTATATATATATATATATATATATATATATATATTTGTTTTTTTTTTTTTGATATACAAATCCTTTTGTTGACCAGGTAAATCCCAAAAGAAAAGTGGCCTCTTTTCAGGAGTCCAAGGTGGGATACATATACATTCATTTTATTCTTCGCTCTACTAAATGTATGCTCGCCTTTGCAATGAGCAGTCAGTGCCTCATTAACTATTCAAGCTGGCTGCTACCCCCATATTCACCTGACGTAACCTCACAATTAATTCTTATGAACCTTGTGCACTTTCCATCACTCTCAATGGTGCAAGACCACTGTTTTCTACTGAATCTATAAACATATCATTTTTTTATTAACCTGCTATATTTTCTAAACTCATCTCCAACTGAACTTTGGTCACATCCAATCACTGCCATCTGACTCTGCCACTCCTTACATCAGGCACTCTCCAATGTGCCCCTTGAAATGTTTTCACTTGGACTGAACTGTCAACTTGCAGAAAGGAAGGGTCTGCTGGAACTCAGGACACACTGCACACATTTTTGTTATTTTTCTCCCAAATCGCAGGCAGAATATAACCAGACCCAAGATTATAGCACCATAATTCATCTGGACAATAGAAACATCACAGGCACTTGAACATGGATCTCACACAGCTAGTCCCCTCAGCAACCTAGGCTTGTTAGCATCTTGGGTAACTAGCAATGTATGTGGTAGAAAGTACAGTTTTGTACCTACCATAAATGTAGATGTTCGAGTGTTCACACTGCTGCAGTTATTACACTTGGGTTATCCTGCCGTCAGGCGGTCCCGCAGTCGGCCTGAGTTCCAAAGTCTTGGTCCAGCGTCGGTTGCTGTCGCTTCTTCCCTGACGTCAGTGCGCCAGGGGTATACAAGATGCATCAGACGCCATTTTCTTCAGTTTCTTGCCCCAGATGTCAGGTGCCCCCAAGTAGGTAGGCAATACATATTGCTAATCAAAAACATACAATAAAAACAATACCTTCAGTTACCAGCAAATACACCCCAAAGGTTGTATAGGATAGAAAGGTATAGATAAGTCCAGCTAGTTCAGAGGGGATGGAGGGAGGGTAACCTGGACTGCAGCAGTGTGAACACTCAAGCATCTACATTTATGGTAGGTACAAAACTGTACTATGTTCATCGTGCTGCAGACATTACACATGGGTAGAATCCCAAAGCTGTGGTTGGGTGGCTGGTCTATAAAGAGTTAGGATTGGCTGAGAGACCCTGCAGAATTGCAGTGGCAAATCCTGCTCTGGATTTAGAGTAAAGAGGCAGGTGGTAATGCTTGGTAAAGGTGTGCACTGAACTCCCAAGTTGCAGCCTACAAAATTTCCTTGGTGGGTACTCCTCTGAGAAAGGCTGTTGAAGTAGCTGTTGTCCTGGTGGAATGTGGCCTAATGTTATTTGGGACTGATTTTCCATGTTGTGTGTAGCAGTACCGAATACAGTGTCATATCCATTTGGATATAGTCTGCTTTGAGATAGCCTTGCCCTGTGATCCTGCAGCATATGCTACAAACAGTTGCTCAGTTTTCCTGAAAGCCTTTGTTTTGTCCAAGTAGAAGCGTAGCTGCCCGTGTATGTCCAAAGAATGCAGAAGTTTCTCCCCTTTATTCTGGGGGTTTGGATAAAAAGTTGGCAAATGGATGGTTTGGTTAAGAGCCACACTAGATACCACCTTTGGCATAAAAGTAGGGTTTGTCCTTAAAGATACCCTGTCATGATGAAAAATTATAAAAGGTTCCACTGCCATTAATGCCTGTAGCTCTGAGACTCTTCGTGCTGAAGTTACTGCCAGGAGCAGAGCTGTTTTCCATGATAAAAATTTTAGATCTGCTGTATTGGCTGGCTCAAAAGGTGGTAGGGTCAAATTGAGGTCCCAAGTTGGTGTTGGTGCTCTCCGGGGCGGTCTTATGTTCTTAGCCCCTCTGAGGTACTGCTTTAACAAGGGATGAGAGAATAAAGGAGGATCCATGTTGTAATGTGCTGAAATGGCAGAGGCGTGGATCTTAATTGACGAGAAGGATAGGCCTCTGTCCAGCATCTCAGTTAAGTATTGTAAAATCTGAGGAATGTTTGGAACCAGAGGGTCAAGGCTTTGAGCCTGGGTCCAGGCGCAGAATCTCTCCCATTTTTTTTTGAGTAAGCTTTCCTGGTGCTAGGCCTCCTGGCCTCCAAAATGACATCCATAACAGCTTTAGAGAGAGGTGTTGCCTGTTTGAATAATGCATCTGCCATGCAGCCAGGTTTAGGGTTTTGAGCTGACCGTGCAGGATCCGATTGTTTTGTTGAGTCAGAAGGTGTGGAATTTGAGGCAAAATCCATGGTGGGCCTTGAGCCAAGTTCCTTAAGATAGGGTACCAGTGCTGGCGTGGCCAGTCTGGAGCAATCAGGATCATCTGTAGTTTTTCTCGTCTGGCTTTTAGGAGTAGCTTTGAAAGGAGAGGCAGTGGCGGGAAAGCATAAACTTTTAGGTTTTTCCAGCTGAACAAAACAGCATCCGCTTTCCATGCTTGTTTGTGACAAGTCCTTGTGCAGAATTTTTGTAGTTGGCAATTCAGTGGGGAGGCAAAAAGATCTATGTCTGGGCATCCCCACTTTTGAGTTACCATGCTGAAGATTTGTGGATTCAATTTCCATTTGTGAGGGTCCATGATATTTCTGCTTAGATAGTCTGTCAGAGTATTTTTCTTTCCTGGCAGGAATTGTGTTTGCAGGTGAACTTGAAACGTTAGAGCTGTGTTCCACAAGGTTATGGCTTGCCTGCATAGGGGATAAGAATGAGTGCCCCCTTGCTTGTTTATGTACCACATTACTGTGGTAGTGTCTGTCTTTAGTAGTAATTGTCCTGGATGTAGAAGGTCCATGAAAGCTGTTAGGGCATTTTGAACAGCCAACATCTCTTTTTGATGGATGTGAAGATGCATCTGGTCTGTGGTCCACTTGCCCTGAATGCATTTTCCTGCCATGTGTGCTCCCCAGGCGTAATCCGAAGCATCTGTTGTTAGAGTTTGCCTGGCTGTGTGTTGGGTAAAAGGCTGACCCTTGTTTAGGTGACATGCCTGTGCCCACCATCGAAACTCCTGTTGTAGGCAGGGAATCATTGGTATTACTGCTTCTAAACTGTGAGAATGCTGAGTCCAAACACTTTTCAGGTACCATTATGATTTCCTGATATGCAGTCTGGCATATGGTATTAGTAGTATGCAGGATGCCATGAATCCCAGGGCCTGCAGAATATTTCTTGCAGGGAGATGGGACTCTCTTGCCAGCAATTGAAAATATTGAGTTCGTTGAACTTGTTTGTCTGGCGTGAGGTAAGCCATCTGGGCCGTTGTATTTAAGCTGGCACCCAGGAATATAATCTGTTGCGACAGCACTAGTTTTGACTTCTTTTCGTTTACTGTGTACCCTAGAGAAAATTAGCAACCTTTTTACAAACGCCAGATGCTGTAGAAGAATGTCCTTTGTCTCTGCTTGAATGAGGAAGTCGTCCAGGTATGGATATATTTGAAATTGTTTTTGTCTGCAAAATGCATTACTGGTGCCAGGCACTTTGTGAAGACCCTGGGCGCAGTAGATAAGCCAAAGGGCAGTGCAGAGAATTGGTAGTGCATTGTACCAGCTTTGAATCTGAGGTATCTTCTGCAATTTTGTCTGATAGGGACATGCAGGTATGCCTCTGAGGTCCAGAGTAACAAGCCAAGCCTTCTTGCCCAGCATGGGTAGAAGCTGCTGTAATGTCAACATTTTGAATTTCGGAATCTCCAGGTAAGTATTCAGAATTGAAAGGTCTAGTATGGGTCTCCAGGCCTTGTCCTTTCTGGGGACCAGGAAGAGTTGAGTAAAATCCTTGTCCTTGTTCCTGTTGTGGTACTTTTTGAATAGCTCTCATGTCCATGAGGGCTGAAATTTATTTTTGTGCCTCTGCCCATTGATTTTGTGGCAGGTCTGGCATTCCTTTTAGCCTTGGTAAAGTATGAAAGTGGAATCTATAACCTTGAGACACAATATTCAGGACCCATTTGTCTTGGGTGATTGTTTGCCAGTTTTGAGAAAAAAGTGCTAGTTTTCCCCCTAAGGGGGGCTTCCAAAAGGGACGTGCTTGGCGTACGAAGGGGAAAGTCATTGTGACCGTTTCCTGTAAGGTTGAGACTTGTCCTCATCACCTTTTGAGGTTGAGCTGCCCCACTGTCGTCTGTTTGAGCTTTGGGGTTGAGATCTGCCTCTTGGGCGTCTGTATCTGCCTCTCTGTGGCCTGACACTGGAAAGGACCAATTCTTTGTTGGCCAATTTCTGCTAAACAGAGGTGGCCGTACCTGTAAGAAATCCTTGACTGTTTGCATAGATTTAGCTTTATCCTCCATTTTCTTTAACACCTCTTTTGCCTTAACACCAAACAAAGTATCATGCTGTGAAGGAGCATCCAATAATTTTGCCTTAACACGATCAGGTAAACTTTGTTCTTTTAACCAAGCATGTCTTCGAATCACAGAACCTGTAACTGCGGCTCTACAAGAGGCCTCTAAAGAATCAAAACCACATTGCAGAGTATGTTTTCCCACCTGTTCAACTGCATGCAATAAATCCTGCATTTCTTTACAATCAGGAGCTTCTGAGCTTGCAAGCATTCTCTGTTTTAACTGAGCCATTAAATATTGTTGCTACTTAAGCATGTGAAACTGGCAATTTAAAGCTCTTACTGCTAAAGTTGCAAGTGTATACTTTTTTCCCCCCCCATCTATCCAAAGCTCTGGAATCTCTATCAGAGGGTACTGGATTTTTTGCAATGGAAGCCTTAACCCCTTTTGGACCCTGGGAAATAGTTTCTGGATCAGAACGTTTTTTGTAAAGAAACTTGTGAGAGTCAGGGACTCTATAGTATCGGTCTGGCTTGGCTGGAGCACGGGATTCAGAGAACACATCATCCACAATATCTAGCACTGGTGGAATAGCCAGGGGCCTGTGTTGAGGCAATAAGAGGAAAACCCTGAGCCTTTTCTTGGATTCTGAGTAATCCTGGCTTTCCCAATGGAAATGCTCCCTCATGGTATGTAAAGTTTCCCCAAAAGAATAATCCTCAGGAGGAGAGGCTGAAGGGGTAAATTATTCAGCATCAGAGTCCTCATAGGGGGGTAGAGAGTATCCCTGGTCTGAAGAGGAATCAGAGGAAATGGAAACCTGATCACAGGAGTCATAGTCGGTATCCTGCCTAGGCCTTTTCTCAGGAGGGGGATGGGAACCCCTGATTAGAGTAATGAGGTCTTCGGTCATTTTAAGCATCTGTTTCTTAGGCATGGAGGACTGTCCAGGAGAATGCTGTATTTGTTTCTTTGTCTTTAATGGTACCTTTGTCTTAGCTGTTGTTTTAATGGTAAAATGTGAAGGTCTGAAAACACCCTCAGAAGCAGATGCCTGCTCAGCGACTACGGACCCATCTGAGGGATTAGTTTCCGTAGACCCAATACCTTGAGTTTCCAGAGGCCTAGATGTCTCCACGTAGGAGTCGGAAGCGGCCTGTGGCTTTGGAGGTAGCAGGTGTCAGGGGCTGTGAAAGCGCCTCACTGAGAACCGGCGACTGGCCTAGAAGAGGTTCCGTTGGTTTTGGACCTCGGATGCCTGTCTTTATCCTTGTCTTTGCGTTTTTTCGGTACTGAGGTAGTCGGCTGATCCGACGGCATCATACAATTGAACCTTCTGCCAAAGTAGTGCAAAGCAAAATCAAAACGTCTTTTTATAATGCGTTTGTTAAATCTTGCACAAAACCGACAACTAGTGACGTCGTGATCAGGGCCTAGGCATGGAATACAGTAAGAGTGGAAGTCCTTATGAGTTATTTGCTTCCATGAAATACAATTATTAACTTTTTCTGACATTGGTCTGAGGCAAGAAAAAAAGTTTCCCCAACGGGGTACTTAGCTTTATTGAAGACTTCGATTCTGAAATTCGACTTTGAAAATCTCAGGAGTCGGTCGACCGGCACTTGCGAACTGCTTATGCTTCAGGCACCACATGGCAAGAAAGACTGTAGAAAATGTCGTCGGATGCATCTTATATACCCCTGGCGCACTGACGTCAGGGAAGAAGCGACAGCAACCGACGCCGGACCAAGACTTAGGAACTCAGGCCGACTGCGGGACCGCCTAATGGCAGGATAACCCAAGTGTAATGATTGCAGCAGTGTAACACGATGAACATCTAATGTGCCACAGGAACCCCACAAAAATTCTTATATAACCTCAATTCAAACGGAGATGATAGGGTTTACTTTTGGGAAACCAATGAGCCACTACAGAAATACTAGCATGTTCCTGTCACAATCATCATGGAATTAATTCATTTTTCTCCCCATGCCAGTACCTTGGAATATACTGTTGCTGACCATTTTCATATCCACAAAAAAGTGGTGCCCTGCCTGGCTGCGGCTGCTTCAGCTCCAAAGAGGAATGTGCACTATTTGTATTATTTTAAATCAGACTCAATATCAACAGAAAAGTCAGAATTAGGAACAAAAACTGAAGGTGCCCTAAACTTATACTGATAATATACTCCTGGAAATTTGATCTCATTCTGCTGTGCTGTGTGTTAGATAATATGATGCTAGTAAGGCCCAACATACTCCAGGAACTAAACAAACTGGGAATCACATTACATGGCCATAAGTGCTCTGATGTAGAAAACATGTCCCCCACCACCTAGAAGATGCGTATTAAAAAGAGGAGATGTGACAGAACAAGGAAATGTGGTTCTAAGGCTAGTATAACTGCAAGACTTAAAGCCAAACCCCACATGCTTGCACTTCCATCCATACTACTAGCAAATGTTCAGGCTCTGGATAAGATGGATCACTTAAGGTTGGAATTCTCCACACAGAGTTAGGTGAGAAACTGTTTGCTTGTATTCTCTGCGACGTGACTGAATATTAATGACATTACAGTCCATGTGGAAGGGATTTCATTATTTTGTGCTGACAGGGACCAGGCTCTCAGTGGTAAAACCAGAGGATGGAATGTCTGTATTTATGCAAGCAACAGCTGCGAACTAGTTAACAGCCACTGTTCAAAGAATACTGAGTTTATGTTACTAAAATGCAGACCCCTCTACCCTTCCAAGGGAGCTCAGTGGTGTGAGCACTGCAGCTGGGTACATCCCTCCAAATGCCAAAACCAAAGAGGCACTGGCTACTCTTTACCAGTTCATAAATGATACCCAGAACAAGAATACAGAGTTTGCTTACATATTAGCTGGGGACTTCAAAACTAACCTGAAACTGGTACTATCCAAATTCTACCAGCATGTGGAATTTGCAAAGAGGGGGGAGAACATACTGGACATGGTCTTCAACGTTAAGCAAGCTTACAAGGCAATGCCCCATTATGCTAGTCCCTGCATACAAACCACTGCTAAACAGAAGCAAGTCATCTAAGAAACTAGGAAAGGTATGGGCACGGAGGGTGTAGTCTCAGCATTAAAGGACTGCTTTGAAAGCACAAACTGGGATGTGCTCAATGAGGAGGCTACAGTTAACCACCAAGTAGACCTTGAGGAGTACACAGAGTCAGGGATGGCCTACATCACAAAATGTGTGCACGCTGTCACAGTCACTAAAAGCATCACCACATGGGCAAACCAGAAACCATGGCCGATAAAGCAGGGTATGTGTGTTCCTAAAGGCAAGCAATGCTGCATACAAAGCAAATAAAGATGCACTCAGGGTGGCCAGAGATAATCTCAACAGGGGGAATAAAGGAGGCAAAACGTGAGTATGGCCAGAGAATACAAGGTCACTTTAATGACACTAGGCGGCTGTGGGCAGGAGATACAACCTATAAAACACTATAGGCCACATCGAATTCCTGAATGAACTAAACAACTACAAGTAGGTTTGAAGAAGGGAACACCACCGCGGCAGCCAAACTCCACAACAAACAAAATGAGGAAGTACTCTGTTGGTAAGTCCACAACACTCAAGGGAGTGCGCTCAAAGACCGCTCTGCTCAAATGTCATCAGGACTTGAAGACATTTTCAACACATCTGAGCCAGGCCCGAGTACCAAGGTGCTTCAAGAATAATATAATACCCCTACCAAAGAAATCGCAGCCAGCCTAAATGACTACCAACAAGTTGCTCTAACCTCGATGGTGATGAAATGCTTCGAGCGGTTTATCAAGGACCACCTATCTGCAAACCTACCATTATCATTAGACCTGCTTCAACTGGCCTACAACAGATGCCATCTGATTTGTTGTGGATAAATCCTTGGCACATCTTAAAACTGTTTTGTAAAGATGCTACTCATTGATTTTAGCTCCACCATTAATATGGTCATCCCGCAACACCTGATTGAGAAGCCTGTCCAGCAGGGCGTTAATACCTGCTTATGCAACTGGATCCTGGACTTTCTCATTGATAGACCCAAAAGGTATGTGTAGACAACAACACTTCAAGAAGCAGAACACTACGTATGGGAGTCCCTGTGTTTACCTTCCAAAGTCATGATTGCATCGCCAGACATAATTAAACAAGAACTCAAGTTCGCAGAGGACACCACTGTAGTGGGTCTTATCAGGAGTGGAGACAAGACTGCCTGCAGAGATTAGGTGAACTACCCCATTAATTGGTGCAATATTAATAACCTGGCCCTAAATATGAATAAAACCAAGGAGTTAGTAATGGACTTCTGAAAGAATCAAGACTAACATCACCCACTCACAACTGATGGGGAAATAGTGGAGAAAGTGAGCAGCACCAGTTTTTTGGGTGTGTATATTTCTGAGGACGTAGCATGGTCAACAGATACTAACAACATTGTAAAGGAAAGCACATCAACTCCTGCACTTCTTGCACAAGCTGAGGAAAGCTAGTCTACTCTTACTCTGTCCTCAAAAAATTCTACAGGGGTACCACTGAAAGCACCTTGACTAGTAATCTCAGTCTGGTTCAGTAAATGTAAAACCTTGGACCAAAAGGCTTTACTACAGAAGGTGGTGAATGTAGCAGAGATAATCACTGGATCCCCACTTTCGGCTCTGCAGGCCCTATACAAAGCATGACGTACTGGCAGTCTCAGAAAAATAAACAGAGACCACACACATCCTGCACATCCTGCACATGGACTGTTCTCCTGCTCATCAAAGATGACACCGGAGTATGCGTTGCAAGTCCTCCAGGTTTGGTAGGAGCTTCTTCCCACATGCTGTCAGACTGCTGAATTCTACAACATAGCTGGTGACTAAACAATCAGTAGTACAGCTAGCTTTTTGTGCAATACCTACATCAAGATGCTTTAAAAGTGCAATCAGTAGTAAATGAACATTCTGTACAATATACTTGAGCTATTCAGTATATTCTGTATACTCTGTGCGATACTTACTTTTCCACATGCGCAATATTTGATCAAGGCTGCTACTAGTGTTACAAAGCATCTCAGATCTTGTCAGTTGTTTAGAATATATGTTACTGTACTGTTACATGTCCTTGCTATTCTCTGTAGTTGTATGCGATATACTGACTTGGAACCGAAACATAATGTTGTGTAACTCGCACTGTGCGTGTCTGAATGACAAAAAAGTTTACTTTGACTTGACTTTGGACTTCACAGCTGAAATATTCCATTTGATTTCCATACCCTCCAAGAAAACTTTCACTTATCAAATCCTCTATACACACACACACACACACATATTATATATATATATATATATATATATATATATATATATATATATATATATATATTTTGCCTCTGAATTCCATCACTTAAAAATAAAATATCTAAGTTTACTTCCAATAAATTAAAACTTCCTTTCACAAGGGTTTTTCTTTCTTGTCCATTTTTGATACCGATTTAAAGCAAACATTCCGTAAAGTACCTGTTGAAAGATGTGTCCTGTCAGGCATTTGATACAAGCAATAAAAATTATATAAAATGCAATAAACAGTATGGCTATACCGCAATTGCCAAAGTACATCTAAATACAGCAGGAAGAGGTTTCCTAATTAAACTGCAGAAAGGTATGACTGAGACGAAGTCCTTGAGGACAACAATCCTAAGTAGCAGATTATCTTCCATTTATGAACAACGAGTGGCTTATGTCAAGCTATGCCAACAATCCTATACGGTAAAGCAAGAGATGGCCTTGTTGGGACAAAAAAGTACAGTTTTGTACCTACCATAAATGTAGATGTTCGAGGATCCACATTGCTGCAGTCCTAACCATTGGGTAGTCCGCTGTCCCAGTCGGCCCGAATACCAAAGTATATGGCTGACGTCGGTCAAGGCGCATTAGTCTGACGTCAGGACGTCAGGGTACTAATGCGCATGACCGGCGTCATTATCCTCAGTCTTTTCTTGCCCCAGATGTCAGAAGACCCTAAAAAGACAAGGCCAAAACCAAAAATAGCAAACACTCCTGCACCAAAAATATGTACAATATATACAAAACTAGAAAAGTATAACCTCACCCACACAACCACCCCTAAACACAGAGGGGAAGGAGGGAGGGTAAATTGGACTGCAGCAATGTGGATCCTCGAACATCTACATTTATGGTAGGTACAAAACTGTACTATGTTCTTCATTCCACATTGCTGCAGTCCTAACCATTGGGTAGAATCCCAAAGCAGAGGTAAGGGAGGCTGGCAAATCATAAAGAAGCAGGAGCTGTCAACATGCCTTGCAAAATAGCTGTGGCAAAACCAGCCCTAGATTTAGAGTAGAGAGGAAGGTGGTAATGCTTAGAGAAAGTATGCACTGAACTCCAAGTAGCTGCCTCCAAAATATCCTTAGTTGCCACCCCTTAGAAATGCTGTTGAAGTGGCAGTAGCCCTAGTGGAATGAGGCCTAATCCCAGCTGGAATCTCCTTGCCATGATGGGAATACCAAATGCAATGCAAAACCCAATCCACTTAGAAATAGTTTGTTTTGACACAGGCTTGCCCTGAGAACTCAAAGCAAAAGAAACAAACAACTGCTGAGACTGCCTAAAATCCTTAGTCCTGCTTAAATAATAACGCAACTGCCTGTGTACATCTAAAGTGTGCAAAATCTTTTCCCCCTTATTTTGGGGATCTGCATAGAAAGTAGGCAAATGAATAGTTTGGTTTAAAGCCACACTAGAAACCACCTTAGGCATAAAAGAAGGATTAGTACGTAATGATACCCTATCCTTATGGAAAATCAAAAAAGGCTCTACCGCCATAAGGGCCTGCAATTCAGGAACCCTTCTTGCAGAAGTAATGGCCAACAAAAGCAGTCTTCCATGACAAGTATTTCAATTCAGCAGTAGCCGCAGGCTCAAAAGGTTGTAGAGTAAGTTTCTCCAACACAAAATTGAGATCCCAAGCAGGAGTAGGAGCTCTACGTGAGGGTCTTATATTCTTTGCCCCTCTAAGAAATTGCTTGAACAAAGGATGCGAAAACAATGGTGGGTCACAATCATAGTGAGCTGAAATTGCTGCAGCATGAATCTTAATGGAAGAGAAGGACAAACCTTTGTCCAATAACTCAGTAAGATATTGAAGAGCCACACTCAAATTAGGCTCAGAAATCTCAAAATTCTTTGCTGCACTCCAAAATATAAATCTCTTCCATTTTTCTGCGTACACTTTCCTTGTACTAGGTCTTCTGGCTTCCATAATCACATTTAAAACTTGTTGAGGAAGTTGAGACCTGCTGTGTTTCAAAACAGAATATGCCAGGCTGTCAGATGAAGAGAGTGAAGCTTGACATTGAGCAGGTGACCGTCCCTCTGAAACAACAGGTGCGGAATCAAAGGTAAAGGCCATGGAGGCTTCCTTACCAGACTCCTCAGTAATGGGTACCAGTGTTGCCGAGGCCAATCTGGAGCTATTAAAATCATCCTTGGCTTGTCTTATCTGACCTTCAGAAGCACCTTTGGGAGAAGGGGCAGAGGTGGAAAGGCATACACATGAAGATTTTTCCAACTGAAAGAAAGAGCATCCACTTTCCAAGCCGTGTGATGAAACCTCTGTGTGCAAAACTTTGGCAGCTGGTGGTTTAGTGGAGAAGCGAACAGATCTATGTCTGGAGTTCCCCATGACACTGTCAATTTCTGAAATACATGAAGATCCAGTTTCCACTCGTGGGGATCCATGATTTGTCTGCTTAACACATCTGCTAAGGAGTTCTGTGCTCCCGGCAGAAACCTTGCCTGAAGAGTTAGTTGCAAGCTGAGCGCAGTCTCCCATAAAATCATTGCTTGCCTGCACAACGGGTAAGAATGTGTTCCCCTTGTTTGTTGATGTACCACATGACAGTTGTGTTGTCTGTTAGAATCAACACCTGCCCTGGAAGAAGTAACTCCTTGAAAGCCATTAATGCAAACTGGACTGCTAACATCTCCTTCATGTTGATATGTAGATGCTGTAGTCTGGCAGGCCACTTGTCTTGTATCCACTTTCCATTTAGATGAGCTCCCAAGCAATGTCTGAGGCATCTGTCATTAGAATCTGACTCGCCTCTGGCCGGGTCACAGAGAGTCCCTTGTTTAGGTGACATTCCTGAGCCCACCACAAAAATTCCTTTTGAATGCAAGGTATTATTTGAATGACAGTGTCCAAATCCTGGCAGTGCTGTGTCCATACATTTTGAGATACCATTGCAGCTTCCTCATATGCAGTTTGGCATTGGGAAGCACCAGAATACAAGATGCCATGAACCCTAAGGCTTGAAGGACTGTCCTTGCAGTCAGCCCGGACTGAAGAGATAGTTGATGGAAGTAAATGGAAAGATTCTTTTGTTTGTCCGGTGTTAAAAAGGCCATCTGGGCTGCTGTATTCAGTCTCACACCCAGAAAGCACATGTCTTGAGAGGGTACTAGACTGGACTTTATTTCGCTTCACAGAATACCCTAGGCATCTTAGCACTGCTATCACATATTCCAAATGCTGTAAAGGTCTTCCTTTTCTTGAGCCAGAATCAGGCAGTCGTCCAAGTAAGGATAGATTTGAATTCCTTTTAGCCTGAAGTAAGCTATCACTGGAGCCAGAACCTTTGTGAATACTCTGGGCGCAGTAGATAAGCCAAAGGGCAATGCAGAGAACTGATAATAAGAATTTCCAGCTCGAAAACGCAGATACTTCCTGCAACTTAGTCTGATAGGCACATGAAGGTAAGCTTCCTTGAGATCTAAAGTTACCATCCAGTGATCTTTGCCCAGCAGAAGTAAAAGCTGTTGTAACGTCAACATTTTGAACTTTGGAATGTCCAGATAAGTGTTGAGGATAGATAAATCCAAAATTGGTCTCCACGTGTTCCCCTTCTTTGGTACTAGGAACAGGCGAGAGCAAAATCCTAGGCCCCTTTCTGGCACAGGAACCGGCTGAATGGCCCCTATTTGGAGTAACAGAGAAATTTGCTTGTGAGCCTCTTTTCTTTGTGGAGGAGGAATGTCTGGCATGCCTTTGAAAGGAGGCAAGGTATGGAAATAAAATCTGTAACCGTGGTGAATGATATCCAAAACCCATCTGTCTTGGGTAATTAAATCCCAATTTTCTTTGAAAAGAGCCAGCCTTCCTCCCAAAGGTGCTGCCAGACGAGAATGCACTGGCAGCTGAAAAGGTAGGTCATTGGGTCTGTTTGCGAAAGGACTGACCCCTGCCCTCACCAGAAGTCTGAGCAGGTGAACTCCCTGTTCTAGGCCTAAAAGAACCTTGAGCTCTGCCCCTACCACGCCTAGACCTACCCCTAGACTGGGAATCATAAGCAGGATATGTCCATCCCTTAGTAGGCCAATTTCTACTAAACTTGGAGGCTGCACCTGCAAAAAATCTTTAACAGTTTGCATAGACTTAGCCTTGTCCTCCATTTTCTTTAAAACTGCTTCCACAGGCGAACCAAACAACACATCAGACTGTAAAGGAGCATCCAAAATCCTTGTCTTAACATGCTCAGCTAAATTCTGATCCCTCAACCAGGCGTGCCTACGAAGAACAGAACCAGTGGCAGCCACCCTCGAGGAGGCCTGCACAGCATCAAAACCACATTGCAAGGAATGCTTACCCACCTGTTCAGACACATGAACTAAATCCTGCAACTCTTTACACTCAATACCTTCTGCCAGAGCATCCACCTTAGACTTCAATTGTGAAAGGAGATAATTTTGATATTTTAACATGTGAAACTGACAATTCAACGCCCTCATGGCTAAAGTGGAAGAAGTATACACTTTCTTTCCCCATCTATCCAAAGCCCTTGCCTCTTTATCAGGAGGAACAGGATTTTTAACAACAGAAGCCTTTACACCTTTAGGCCCCTGAGAGACAGTTTCGGGTCTGCCCTAGGACTCTTAAAAGATACTTATGAGCTTCAGGCACCCTATAGTACCTATCCGGTTTAACCGGGCAGGGGCAAAGAATCAGGATTCAGGAAGCCTCTGCAAAACATCTTCCACCACATTCAGAACAGGAGGTATAGCTAAAGGCCTATGCTGGGGTAAAAACAAGAATTCCCTAAGCCTCTTCCTGGAATCAGAGAAATCCTGACCTTCCCATTTGAAATGCTCCCTCATGGAATGCAGAGTCTCTGAAAATGAAAAATCCTCAGGAGGAGAAGCTGAAGGAGTAGAATCATCCACATCAGAATCTGAATAAGGAGGATACTCCTGCAAGTCTTCGTCAAGACTCAGAAGCCTCCGAACACTGCTCAAAACTCTCAAACTCAGGTTCCACCCTAGGCCTCTTATCAGGAGGGGGCATAGAACCTCTAATCATAGTAATCAAATCCTCTGCCATTTTAAGCATATGTTTCTTAGGCAAAGACCCTGAAGAACTAGGAGAAACCCCCATTGAAGTTAAACCTGGCCTGCCTCTCAAAGAAGCCTTGGAAACAGAAGGGGAGGCTCTAACCACCTTAGGAAGAGAGGGAAGAACAGCCACCGGAGAAGCCCCTTCAGCCTAGCCTACCTCCTGAGAGGACACATCCTGTAACAGTAAAGTCTCTCCCTGAGACTCCACAGAAACTCCTGGCAGAACCTCCGGCTCCACTGAGCCTTCTAAAGAACCGACGTCCGGGACTGTCGGTTCTTCCACTCTAGGCTTTGCTGCTTTGTCCTTGCGCTTTTTGGACGAAGCGGGCGTCTGAGCATCCGACGGCATTTTATAATTACAACGCTTCCCAAAAACTAACCTGGCACAGTCTAACCTTCTCTTAATAGTGCGTTTGTTAAATCTAGCACAAGAGCGGCATCCAACAACGTCGTGCTCAGGCCCTAAACAAGGTATACACAAAGTATGGTAATCCCTATGAGGTATCTGTTTCCCACAAGAAATACAGTTATTCACTTTTTCTGACATCCGGTTAAATACTGAGGCAAGAAAAAACCAAAATATTCCCCAACGGGGTACTTAGCCAACTTTGATTCGGTCTGAAACTCTGACTTCAGAAATTTTCAGAACGCCAACCTGCACTCGCAAAACTGCTTCTGCATCGGACCATGCGGCAAAAAAGACTGAGGATATGACGCCGGTCATGCGCATTAGTACCCTGACGTCCTGACGTCAGACTAATGCGCCTTGACCGACGTCAGCCATATACTTTGGTATTCGGGCCGACTGGGACAGCGGACTACCCAATGGTTAGGACTGCAGCAATGTGGAATGAAGAACATCATTGTTCACAAACCTATGGACAGCTTTAAGGTAGCCAAGCAATCCCAGTAAACTGTCTTTGGACAAGGAAAGAATGCCCAGCAGAAACTCCCAAAGAACATGCAACTGCTACACTATAACTGAAGATAAAGAACAAAAACAGCTACATACTATGGCCTTTGGAAAGGTTACACATTTCTATCAGCTAGTAGTAGAGATTAATGGTTATGAAACTTAACCACATGCAATCTTGAGGGGAAAAAAAACTAGGCCAGGTTAAAATGTCACAAGCTGTCTAACTCCAACAGAAAATTCAAATTCACATGCTCCAAAGTAGTTCAGAAACTTATCTGGTGTCAACCTTATGGAGTGCGCATGCAAACGAACTGCTGGGCAAGTGCATACTATTAATGTACAGGACTGCGTGTACCCTGGGACAGTATTTATATTTTAGTCTAAAGCTGAAAGAAGATGTCAAATGAAAACAAACAAGTGACTAGCATTTTTTCAAATACTACTTTAACTTGCTTTTTCTAGCCATGTCAAAATTACACTACAATATAACAATCAAAGGAGAATCAGACAAAGTAAACAAATGCAGCCATTTAAAGCAATCCAGTCTGGGAGGATGACAGCAATTGTACTACCTCAACATGATCTCTGGCATTAACTTTCCTAGATTATTAAACTCTAACAGTGAATCACTGCCAATGTTCAGGTAAATTTCACACAGTAATACATTTACATGCTTGAGTGCTCATACCTGGAATCCAAGGGGATCTCAATAATAAGCACTATCTGAACGCAGACTACAAGATGGAGTGCAATGACTACCTATTTGAAAGTAATGACCAAAATCTATATAGAGTAAAAATAAACATCAATAACGTGCAACACTCAATTCTCTACAAAGACCTGTACCGCTTAGATAAAGGTGCAACATGTTTTTTCAAACTATAAAATCTATATCACTAAAAATCCATGCCACAAGCCAGTGAGAGAGAACACCACTCCTGCAGTCTGCAAACAGAAGTATACGCAGATATAAAACGGATTACCATCAATTTTTTTCAAGTTACATTATTAAGACATGAACAAAGTAAAAGTAGATTATTACATTAAGTTAATAAATTATCCTGTAAACCAAAACAGAATTTCCTCAGTAAACATAACGGGCAAATAAATTAAACCAAAG